>NC_025994.2:92913280-92921800 GCF_000442705.2 Elaeis guineensis | reverse complement strand
CGACAGCTGACTAAGCAGTGAGCTGATGAATTGGCTACATGCATCGACGAGTACCAGCTGCTCCAGACCCAGATGGAGCAAATAGTGTAGATAGAGTGGATGATACAGCTGATGAGATAGCAGTAGACCGATCCGAGCTCTTTCGAGCACTCTTCTTTCTTAATCCGTTCCTCTTCTACAGATTCTAACACTTGACGGCTTATTTATATAGCTTTTTAATTTTATTTCAAATTTTTTATAATTTTAATTTAATATAATAAAATAATAAAATTTATTTATAAATTTATTATGTAATTTTTTTATTTTAATTTTATAGATTATAAATAAAAAATATTATAAATATAAATTAAAAATATATATTCATAAATTATTTTAGAATATATGTGTAAATTTTTAATGATGAAATTATTTTCGATGAAATATTATTGCCAAAAAATATATGAGCGATAAAAAATTGATCATAAATAATTTTTTAATAAATTTAAAAATATTAAAATTTTATATTAAATTAATAGTGATGAAAATAGTTTCATCGTAAATAATTGATAATTTAGTAGCAATGAAAATTTATGTCAAAAATTATCATATTTGCGACAAAATATTTACGTCACTAATATTTTTTAAATCTAAATTTCACAAAAAATTTTAAGTAAATTAATAGCGACGAAAGTGATTCGTCGTAAATAATTTTTTAAATTATTTTTTATCAGCGATATAATATTTCAACATAATTTTTTTTATGATTAAAATTTTTCATTGTAAATAGTTTTCGAAAAAAATTTTAGTGACGAAAATTTTTGATCGATAATATCGATTATTGATGTTGAAATTTTTTTTTGTCGTAACAAATTATCAAAGACATCATCATTGTAATTAAATATTAGCAATAATAATTTTATTATTAATAATTATTATTAATAAAAATTAATTATTAATGATAAATTTTTTACGCCGCTAACATCTTATGTAACGAGTGCTTATTAATTTCTGTTGCAGTGAGGGCCATTTTAGCAGCCAGGCCGTCTCACAAAACCGGATTCTTTAAAAAATTTAAAATCAATCAAGTTGCAACATAAATAAAAAATCTGCCACATGCCGTGATTGTAGGAATTTCCTGAAAATAGGGCGGGAGAGGATCTGCAATATATACTATCTTTTAGGAAATACTGCAATCCCAATAAATTACCGTGATGCCTCACTTGGAAATACAACCAATCCATATACACTGCATATGCCCGCTGCATTCTTGCCAAAATTTGACTTGTTCGTGCGGATAAACCCTCCGTCTTTACTCTCCAGTTTGGAAAGTTCGTCGCACGTTCAATAAAATCCCTAAATAGTTTATTCTTGAAAAAGAAAGGCAAAAGAAAAAAAAAAAAAATCGAAGAACACGCCAAATCTACGCCACATCTCACCTAGCCGAACCTCCATGGCAGAAAAAGAAGTAATGGATCGCAGCGGTAACTTCTCATGTCCATGTCTTTTTCCTTCAATCTCGATCTCTGTAACTTCAGGCGATGGTAAAAAACTGACCATAATTTTCAGATGTGATTAACGATTCCCCCGTCGAGGAGGTGAGGCTGACGGTGCCGCCCACCGATGATAACACGCTACCGGTCTTGACATTCCGACATGGGTTCTGGGGATCCCCTGCTGTATCATCCTTTCCGTGATGAACCAATTCCTCTTATATCGCCAGTCACCGCTGTACTTACCAGTTGATGGCCAACAGGATACCCAGAAAGCAGATGAGGGTACCGGGACGCCATGGTCGTTCTCGCTGAACCCAGGGCCTTTCAACATGAAAGAGCATTGCCTGCTCTCCATGCTGACCGGTGCTGGCACGATTGCGCCCTTCGGCTTTGAGCTTGTGACCGTAGTGAAGGCTTTCTACCATAGGACTGTTCGACCCTTGCCAGCTTTTCTCGTGGTGATGGCGACTCAGGTGAACTGCTTCCATAGATATAATCATGTTTGGTTGTAATTAAAATGATGGCCTGTTTCAATGCCAGAGGAGTATGCATAAGATTGCAACATCTTTTTATTATATACATATACACACACACATAACATGTATACACACATACAGACATACATGCATACGTACATCTGTCTATCTATCTATCTATATAACAAAATGGTCTCATAGTTATTCTTCCTGCGCATCCAAACAGACAGTAAAGCCTGAACCAGAATACATTGCTGATTATATTATGTGAAATTATTTCTTCAATTTGATTACCTGATCTATCGTTTCTGCTTAAAAAACGATGAATCCACTTATTTTGTATCAAATCTTGTGTTTCTAATCATCACATTCTATCCACTAGACCCTTTTATGAAATTTAGGAACTTCTGCAGGGTTGTTCATTGGTTGATGGACCAAGACCACCACCAAAGTAAGTTGATTTTTGAACTCACCAGCCAACCTGGTAGGCTTTTGTGGAGAGGCTAGTACAGTTTTAAACTTCTTGATAAGAAATTTTGGCGCAATAGTGCCCCGAAAATCAATAGTGCCTTCGTGAAATAAGGTTGCGCTCCACAGTTATCCCTATTTTTGTGGGAAAGATTTGACTATGATGATAATATATGCTTCTGCACCATTTAATTTTATGTTTCTTATTTATGGCATTTCTATTTAGATGGCCTTACTATGTGTATTCTAATGCTTTCCATGATTATTGATTACAAACAATAAATCCAACACTCAGTTCTCACATCTTTCGTTGCTTATATAGAGTAGTATTAGAATATTGAACTGAGATTATGTGCAAAATAATATCGAACTGGTGCTTGCAAAGTTCTTTTAGTATTTTCTAGTGGTTTCAATGTTTTCAGATCTGCTTATTATCCTTCAGTTATTTTTCGTCAATACTTTATTAGTGTACATAATTCAACTAAAGACCTCAACATTTTATATTAAGTGATGAGACATCTCATTCAGAGATTCGATGCTGCCATATTACTCCCACCCTGCTCCTAAGCAGGAAGAAGAAGAAATAAACCAAATCATGTCATCTTTGTTCTCTATAGGAAAAATCTAATAAAATCTAAATATTTTAGCATCTTTTTCTCCAAAAATACTATGTAATCTATAGAATGAGAACGACTATAGTGAGCTTCTAATTGATTCTATCTCATAAATTTCAGTCCATTGTGGAACAAATTTATGTATTGCATCCCTATTACAGGGACCAATGCTAGCTCTATGCAAATAGGAAGTGTGTCTTTCTGGTGGTTCATTCTGATGGTTTTCGTGTTCCTTTTGCTCTGATATATCAAACGCTGTCACTAGAACTACTTAAATCAGTCTATAGTAACTAGGAACAAAACCAAGTCACCAAAAGAACAAGTAATTCTATTAATCCTTGAGAAGATTTGCTTAAAAATTATCAACAATGTATTTTTCTCAAGGTCAACATTGTGCATGATTTTGTAATTGCACATCTTGTTCTTAAATGATTCTTGGATAGCTAGCAAAAGAAAACATGATACATGCTCAGACAGTGTTCATTAATCATTCAAGATGATCTTTGAAAGGTCAAAAATAGAGAGATATGAGAATACAAGAATAAGTCGCTGGCAATTAGTAGTTTTGTAGGTACCCATCTGCCCAAGTGAGAGATCCTAGGTTCAAATCGAGTGGGAGTGAATAACCTTGTATTCTCAAAAAAGAATGCAAAAGTAGCATCATGAAACCTGGCAGAACTACTGCTAATTTGCTCAAAAAAGGAATAAAAGCACAAAGAAAATAAAAGAGAATAAGAAAACATCAGGTAACGTAGCCTAATTTATGTATTTAAAATGTCTATTCATATGCAAGCGCATGAAACAATTTAATTAACTTGATGAACTGAGACTTGCGCTGGCAGAATCAATTCTTGATTTCATTCCTCTCTCACTATCCTTCTCACAAGAAATACTACCGAAAATCAGTCTTTTACCAAGAGTTATCACTAAGGGATCTATCCCTCAAAAATCATTAAGTGATTAGATAAGAATTTTCAAGGGATGTTAAGTTGCATTCAAATTAGTTTCACTGAGAAATGTTTGAGTGATTTGCAACGGATTTATTGTCCTGGGTAAATCCCTTGAAAATCCTTTAGTAATTTGTAAGGAATTATCAGTGAGTGATTATTTCATTATTTTCACCAAAGAATTTATAAAAAAAGTTCTATCCCTCGGAGATTTACCAAGGATAAATCCTTTGGTGCTAATAAGATATTTTTAAAAATAAAATTATATTAGAGAGGGATTCATTTTTAGAAATCTCTTAGTGATATTAAAATCTATCACCAATATTAAAAGGGACCAAATACCCGAGAAGTGTATGAGAAAAAAATTACATAAAGCTTTCATTACAATTAAAATTTCATTGCTTTTATTTATGCTACCAAAGAAACTTAGTGGTTTGGTACTAACTTGCTATTGTTAGTTGTCGGAAAGTCCTTCTCTTGGACATTTGCATGATTGTTTTGGTGTCTTTTCATAACTTTTGCTAAAAATATTTGATGATAAATGAATTATGTTACTCATAAATCACTTTCCCTCGTCTTTCATGCATAGTTTCTTGGATATGGGTTTGCTGGTATTTGCACTAATTTCCTAGTGCATAACTCCTACATGTGGTGGCCTGGAACTCTTGTGGACGTGTCTTTCTATAGGTATTCTGAGATTCATGTCCACCTTGTCTTTCTCTTCTGTCCATTGACAGGCAGTGTTGCCTCTTTCTTTCTCTCATATTATGCAAATAAAAAGCATCATCTTTCTTTTGATATATCCAGAGCAATTCATGTGACAGAGAAAAGACCCAAGGGTCAGCTGACAAGACTCCAGTTCTTCCTCATAGTTGCAGTTTCAAGTTTTGCATACCATATAGTCCAATTTACTTCTTCCCTTCTATCACTGCTTTATCATTTATTTGCTGGATATGGAAGGACTCGGTGACCGCACAACAAATTGGTTCTGGACAGAAAGGGCTCGGGCTGGGATCATTCGCCCTTGATTGGATGACCACAACAAGCTACTATGGATCTCCACTAGCCACACCAATGTTTGTGATCTGTAACATGTTCATCGGCTTTGTCATAAAACTCTATGTCATTGCGCCCATATCATATTGGACCAATGCATATAGTGCCAAGAGGTTTCCAATTTTCTCCCAAGAGATGTTTGATGCTGATGGACAGAAATATAATATTTCACGTATTATAGATGAGAAGCTACAGCTTGATGAAGCAGCATATAATAACTACTCCAAGCTCTATTTGAGCGTCTTCTACCCATATTCTTATGGGTTCTCCTTTGCTTGTTTAACATCGAGTATTTCTCACTTGGCTCTCTACCATGGGCGGTGAGTCTCATGCATTCTTCTTGAAACTGTGGTTAATTTTCTTGTTTACATATAACTTTAGATAAAGAAATTTCTTTCATTGTATATTGCGAACTCATTTATTATCTATTTCCCATCTCATGATCCTACATTTTGCAAGCTCAGGCTAAAAGGTTTTAGGATATGTTTCCATCTTTTTAATTTGTGATGACTAATTGCATCTTTGTGCCTTGCTAGATCAATGTGGAACCAAGTTAAGAAGGCATACGAAGGAAAAGAAGAAGACATTCACTCTAGACTAATGAAACAAAATTATGAATCTATTCCTCAATGGTGGTTTTATTTGGTCTTGTTTTCAATGGCCGGTTTAGCAATATTAACTTGTCAAGCATTCAATGAACAAGTCCAACTTTTTTCCTGGGGATTTTTGATAGTATTTGCTATGATTTCCATTCTACTATTTCCAAATGCTGTTCTCACCGCTACTACAAATACGGTAAAATGGATTCATCACTTTCCTTTCAGATTGAAATATTATGCCGTAGTTAATCATGTGACATGGTGAACTTTGTTTTAACCGTAAATCAAGATCAATCAGCATATCACAATTTTCCCAAAACTTTGTTTATATAGGAGGATTTATTAATTCACATATTCTTTGTTAAAGAGAGCCATTATGTACATCCTTTTTAACTTGTTTGAGCTTTGATGTAGAGCATGCCGGTTCATGTATTTTCCGAAATGCTCGTTGGATATCTTAGTCCAGGCAAGCCAATTGCAAACATGGCATTTAAGATTTATGGCACGCTTGCCGTCAGCACAGCTACCGATGCACTTTCTTCTTTCAAGCTAGGCCATTACATGAAGATTCCTCCAAAATCGATGTTCCTCATTCAGGTAAACTGTACAAAACCATGGCTCTGCATGATGATATATCCCACTCAATTAATGGAGAAACACCACAAATGGAGAAAAAGGTAATGATCGAAGAAATACTTAATTTCTAATATACGATCTTACGTACCAATTATCTAATTTCTAAACAGATTATCGGCACAGCATTGTCAGTGGCTGCTAACTTTGGGACAGGGTGGTGGATTTTTAGCTCGATTCCGCATATATGTGATCAGGGCCGGTCCTGACATTTTTTAGACCTAGGGCTAAATAAAAAAATGGGATCTTCTTTATTAAAAATTAATAAATTTTAAATATTAATTATCATTAAAAAATTAATCTACGTACAATAATTTTTTATAGATATATTCGTTAAGCAGTGTATAAAACCCATCATTAACCTATTTAATTATTTTTCTTGTTATAATATTGTAGAAAGCCATCTTTATATCCTATTGGAACATCAAGGTCTAGGCCTTGGGTCTGGGATGGTCGCTTAGTTTGACCTGTCCCAGGACCGATCCTGTATGTGATCGAGAAAGACTACCCGAAGGAAACCCATGGACGTGCCCTGGTGAACGCATAGCTTTCACCGTCGGAGTCACATGGGGGACTTGTCGGACCACAAAAATTATTCTATCCTTCAGGCACATACTCTATGATTTTTGTCTTCTTCATTATTGGATTACTTGCACCAGTGCCGGTGTGGATCCTATCACAAATGTATCCGGAAAAGAAGTGGATTCAGCTCATCCATATGCCGGTCATATTTTCCGTTGGTGCCGTAATGCCTCCTGCTTCTGCAGTTAACATCTGGCCGTGGATCGTAGTTGGCACAATTTTCAACTACGTTGTTTTTAAGAAGTACAAAGGATGGTGGGCTAGGTACAACTATGTTTTATCCTCTGCGCTTGACATTGGAGCTGCTTTTGTGGCTGTTCTAGCAAGCATCCTTCAGGTTCAAAACGTATATGGGATCAGCTGGTGGGGATTGGCGGTAGATGATCATTGTCCTCTAGCCACATGCCCTACCGAACCAGATATAGTTGTCGAGGGGTGTCCAGTCTTCAAATGATAGATATGCTGTTGATGATGTCACTACAATTTCGGATGCAAGAGCACCTAACCAAATTTCCACTTCTTGAAGGCTTAATGTTGCTTGGATTGTCTAGAATATTGCTTGGTCACTACGTCCACGAGATTAAAACCGCGCAAACATGCATTGGTTATTATTTTTGATGCATACAAATAAGAGTTTAGCAATATAGATTCCGTCATCTTCATTCGTGATCGCCATGCTTAAAACCTTCTTCCTTTTATTAGAAATTTATAGGGTAATCAAACTTACATGAAGGCAAAGTTATCGATGCCGTTTAACATTTCTCCTATCAGTGTATCGAATTTAGGATTTCCCCCATCAGTCTGTTGAATCAATCTGCAATTACAAAAAAAACTAAGCCAGATATGTCTGTTGCTATCATCAAGCAACATCTTAGTTTCTCAATCCCAACTCCAAAAATTTTCGATAAAAAAGACCTCATAAGTTCTCGAGTGAGTTGGGGACCAAATCCATAATTAAGAGATGTCGTTATATAACATGCCTCGCCCATTAGAGACAATATCTTAATCAATCATTAAGATTAGAAGATATATATTATTCAGAATGGTTGTGTATAGGTTAATTTTATCACAATAATCATCAAGTATATCCTTATCATTTTATTAAAAGCTTATCTTTAGTCAGAATTTAGATTAATTAAACCAACTAAAATAAATTTTAAAGCATATTCACGTGGGCCACATCCGAATGAGGCTTAATCGAATAAATTACAATATTCTCTCATTTGTCCTAACCTAATACAAGCATCTTTATTTTTTTAATTATTAAAATATTTCAAAAATTTTTAATAAATTTTTTTTTGGATTTGATAATTGAAAAACTGGGATATGGATCCATATTTAAAAACTTAATTACTTCTAGGATATATATACTACATACCTGATTATAAAATAATTAGCAATGTGAATCATGACAATAAATGTATTATCAATTAACACGCAACCTTCCGTGCATCACAATACTAATGACACCTTATAATCAAATTTTTAATGTGAAATTTTATTTTATAAATAGACGAAACTTTATGTCCATTCCTTAGTCATCTATATATCACATGGTAAACAACCGATCAGCATAAAAAATAAAATAAACTGAATTTATTATAAAATCTAATATAATAATTTTATACATAGTGTCTAGTATATATCATCAAATGAGCTACATTCCATATGAT